>NW_026095844.1:0-422 GCF_023614345.1 Adelges cooleyi | reverse complement strand
AAAACTGTATATATTGATGTTATACACTATATTATATTATATATAGATACACATACATAATAAATATATTATATATATATATGTATTAAATTAATTAATCTTGTACACCTATAATACAAAATACACAATATATATGAGAATTGAATAATGTAGTCAAATCATTATATTATGTTGCAATAATACATTTTAATTAGCAGAATTGTAATTGTTCTACATATGTAGACGCGCAACTACTATTGTGATATTAAACCGCGCGACTAATGCAGGGTTAACTTAATACTGTATTAGCTATAACTTGTAATACTAAGTACTTGTCTAATTAAGCTAAATTTTACATCTAAAATTAAATTTAAAAAAAATAAACAAGATCATCAAAAAAAAAAATTGGGGGTTTCCATTTAAAAATCCAAAGTTGATATGGT
>NW_026095843.1:0-1668 GCF_023614345.1 Adelges cooleyi | reverse complement strand
TTTAACGCCTAGGGGATGGTGTTTAAATTTTGAAAATATACCAAATTTGTCCTAAATAATAACTATAAAAGTAAAAAAAAAATAAAATAGAAAAAAGTCTGTAATATCTTCAAAGATATTAAGTGGTTCATAGTTAACCAATCACCCGGTAAATATATATATACATATACAGAGTGATCAACTCATCATGATTCACTCAATATCTCACCGGGTTTAATTAATAATCGCATTTTTTCCCCATAATGCTTTATACAATGTGATTTCAATTTCTTACAATTTTTTTTTGTTTTTACCCCACTCCAAACTTAGTTTTTTTGATAGCAACTTTTGGAACTTAAATATTAACGCATATAATTCATTATTATTATATTGTATTTTATTAACTTTTTACACATATTACAATTTTCTAATTATAATACTTTAAAATTGTTTTCCTCTGAGTTATGACGAAGGTTTGATAAAAAATTACTTTCGTAGAAGTTATTTTCTGGCGTATCTATTGTACAGATTTAAATTTTGTGTTGTTTTTTTTAATCTTACTATTTTTTCTATAGGGGCTGAAAGGCCGATTTTATATTTAGTGATTAAAAAAGTAGTTAGATGTATTAGTAAAAAGTAAAAATAATAATGCTTATAAGTATTTTTTGAAAACAAAAATAAAAAAGCGTCTTTTTAGACCCCATGAGATGATGTTAAACTATAAAACAAACAAAAAAATGATTTAAATCGGTTCGGTAGACCCTTCAGAAAATTGACGCTTTCCGTTCCCCTTAATGAAATGTATACGGTACCATTTCAAAAGTGGCAAATAAAAAAACTTAAATGGGAGGAGTCATGCAAACGAGACAGAAACCCATAAGGAATTCACCAATGAACACACACTATACACCCCTCTACAGAACATTATCGACAAGGGCGCCACATCCGGACTAACCAAATAAAACAGCTTGCAACAAGGCATCCGTGATCTGTCCTTCAGTCACAGTTCAGCGTTGTAGGTATTTCTCTACAACAACCTAGTTTGTGAAGTAGAGCGCTGCCCGAATGATCTTGTACTCATTTTTTCCACAGTTAAGTCCTTGCTAATACAGTTAAGTTAGGTAAATTTGCATAAGTACAAATAAATCATATTGGTGTAAAACATCGTTACTTTAAACAGACGATAAGTGTAGAATCGTACAATATTAGTATTATAACAGTGGTATTTTACTTAAAGTAAAATGTTTTAAATTAAATCATCATCATCGACGTCAGATTACAACTTCTACATCATCACGAATAAGGTACTTGGAAATATTATGAAATAATAATTTTAGAGTAATAATGGAAATAAGAGAAGTTAGGATAAATTAATAACACGCACATATTTATTTTTCATAACGAACATAATATTTACAATCCGTCCTAGCATATTTATACTTCTTCTCTCCCTCGCTCTCTCTTTCTCTATTATTACAAAATATTTACCCCTAAAATAGAGAGGTTTTGTATATTATTTTTCACGAAAATCAGTTTCGACCATTTTTAAAATTCTAAATTCTGAAATTTTTATTATAAAATCAGAGACTCAAACTAAATATTTTCGTCCAAAAACGGGAATGAGCCGAGATTTATTTCTATTTTTTTTTAAAATCTTAAAATAAAAATATAGTGTTATTTTTCATTTTT
>NW_026095842.1:0-921 GCF_023614345.1 Adelges cooleyi | reverse complement strand
ATCGTAAGGCACATTTAACACTTTTTACTCACAAAATATGCAAAAAACAAAAATTTACTAAGACGAATTTTTTTTTTTTTTTTTAATAAAAAAATGTTCATTATTAAAAAAATATTTATGAATAAAGAAAAGATTTGATATGATCTGACTGATTTTATGATAAAAGTCGAAATCCATTTTTCGTGAAAAACAACCTAAAAAACCTATATTTGTCTATTATGCTTTGTCAAATATAGTTGATAGTTTATTTTTATAAAATTTGTAATAATAATAATAATAATAATAATAATTGTAGTAACAAAAATTGATAAACGCCCCCGCCGTTGTGCCAACTTATCTGGTAACGACTGTACTAAGTTTATACCGCATTCTGGGCATTTAAAATTATTTTATCAACCATACATGGAATATAAATAATAAAATATTTTTTTTTATAGGGAAATAATTAATAAATTGATGTTCATTATAATTTATAATAGATACAGTTTGTTCATATCTGGGAAATACTGTCGCCTTTCGACGAAGATAAGATGTGCACGTCGTAAATATATTATTCCTGATGAGTATCTTCTTCAAAGATCTTCTTTTTTTCATTACCAGATAAGTGGAAAACTACAATGGTAAGTCAACTAAATTTCAAATTTATGATAACGGAAGTGTACATCTTAAGGTCTTGTTGTACTTTCTTCTGAAAATGTATGGTTTATGGATGGTACATTAATGGGCTTCAGTATATTTGCTTAATTGTACGTTATACGAGGCGAATTTAAAGGAAATATTAACATATTATATTATAAAGAATTTTTCAAAATCAAAACACCTCTTAAAACTTAAAAAAGCGTAGTATATTTCGAGGTAAGAGTAATTAATGTAACAACTACAGTTTTTATTAGAGTCCAGTTCAGGGTTGTTTCCATAAAA
>NW_026095841.1:0-4979 GCF_023614345.1 Adelges cooleyi | reverse complement strand
ATTATAAAAAGAAAAAATATCCTTAGAGTATAAAATGATTACTTCAATGACTTTTACCTATTAACGACATTTTAATTGAAATTAGTCATTTGTAGGTCTAAAACAATTTCTCAAGAGTTATTACCAATTATTTCATACTTTGATAGAACTATTAGTGGTAATCTATAGTTCCCTCCTTCTATTTGGTATTTAAGAGACCAAACAATGTTTTAACCTCATCGAATACATTTTATTAAAGGATGGAATAGCTCTTTCAATAAATTAGTTGGAACTAAAAATCCAATTTTTATCTGTATACACTGTAACTTTTTTAATATTGAATCAATTCCTTCGAGTAGCAACTCTATAAATCACAAATTGTATTTAGTTGGTACTTTGGAGGGTATAAGTTGAAAAAGATTACTTCTTCATAGTTAAAATTTAGAAAAAGAAACATACGAGTTTTTAAGCTAAGAACTTACTGGCTTTAGAGTAATTTCAGAAGTAATTTAAGGAAATAACTTTTTCTTTATTGTGAATACACGGATGTCAAAAAAAAACTTTGTATAAAATATTACTCCAGTCTTTAATTTGTGTAGATCGAAACAAGTTTTGACCAGATTAAGTATAATTAAAGGAAATAAAACATCGCTTTTTATAAAAAAAAAATATTCAAACATTTATGTTAAGGGAAATATTATTTGATATACAATAGTAGATACTATTTAAATCTTCCAGTAAAAGTTCAGCATCTACTGCATTATTAATAAATTTAAATATTTTTGCGTCATCATCTAACGAAAGAATATATTAATATTTAATAGAAAAAACAATATCATTAATAAATAAATAAAATTATAATGTGCGTGCTGATCTCCTCGTGGGACTCGATTAGACTGAGATTAGACATGACAATAAAGAGTCATACTTACCTGAGACGGCTCAAGGCCCTTCAGGCTACACCATCACTGGTTAACTGAGGTCCACGGGGTTGTCACACCCGTTACCCAAAAAGGGTACCCCATGCGGAGATCTTAGCAAATAAGCAATAAAATTTAGGCCAAACAATCAAAACAAAACTATACAAAATTGTCTACTCAGTAAAAATTTCAATAATGTTTATTATTTAAGGCCGCCCAAATTACTTTGTCGGGGGCACTGTCCCGTAAGCGACCGTCCTGTTACGAGGAGGGTATTGTCGCGTGTTTTATTGTTTTTATGAATATTATAATTGTGTGTGTGTTTATTAACTTTTAAGTTACTTTTCTTTTACTTAATTTAAAAGTGTTACCTTTTCTCCCGTCGATTTTAAGGTAATTCGAACTAAGTGTTCTTTTATATTAAGTGTATTGTGTTAAAGACCGCATCTCCCGAGGAAGCCACAGTACGGCTCTTGTTTCTTTGCTAGTGTCAGTACTTGCGTTCAAGCTACCAACCTGTTTATTAATAGCTATAAAGCTAGACGATATAATTGTCCCGAGGCATTATACTATTTATAATCAGAGGCTTGCTCGTTGGATGGAAAAACACCTGAGGCAGAAGCAATCCGACTAGAGCTCTGCCACATTTATACGCACTTACTAAAAAGTCACTTTAGTGTTTAGGTAAAAGGTATTAAGTAATTTTATTTACAGTGTGTGTATGTTTAACGGTTCGTGTACCAAAGTGCGTTTACGACAAAATTGGCGCCCATCTAGTGGCTCGACCCTTCACGACCACCGAGATCTTTTTACACTCGCTTTAAGGTAAGTGCCAAGTTTTTTTTGTGTTTTTATTTTTGAGGGAGAAAATTTATCTTTTTTTTCTCAAATTTTTGTGTGTGTTATATTCAAAGGGAATAGGATTTCTCGTTTGATTTTTTTGTGTGTAGAACATTTTTCTACAGTTTTTATTTGGAATTTTTCAAGGATTTTTCTTGGGATATTTCAATCTTTGAGAGATTGTGTCTCGCCAACCTTTTTTTTTTTTTGTGTTTTGCCAAAAACTTGCTTTTGGAAACAAATAAAAAGTAGTAGGGAAAATTTTTTTTTATAAGATAATTTTCCTCGAATTTTTTTTAAAAATGATTTATCATTTTCCTTAATTATAAATTAATTCAACGACTTTTTTTTCCCTTAATTTTAATTTAATACAAATCAAAATTACATTCAAATTAAAAAATTATAACAACATTTTTCAAAATTAAGACAAGCTAAATTTAATAAATAAGAAAATTATTTGAAAATAGAATTAAGATTATTACAAATCTTTGGCAACAACATTAATAAAAATAGAGATTTATTTAACTTTGATATAATAAAATCAGACGAGGGACTTTTACAAATTTAAAATGAAGAAATTTATCAAATTAATGATTTTTTTTTTAAAAAAAAATCTTAAATTAAATTACACAAACCATCTACAAAAATACAGAAATTTTTTTTTGAACATGACAAACATTATTATCTAACCTTATGACCGACCTTACGGACACTAAAGAATTTTCTGATGCAAACATCTCAATAAATAAATTAACAGATATTTATTTACTTAAAAAACCTGATTTGATAAAATTTGGTAAATTAAGACGCTTAGACGATAGTGGAAAAGTAGATGACTTAAGATTTAGATTAGTTAGATTTTACAAGGGAACCATTAGTTCTAACGATATTGAACCTAATTAAAATACTGAAGAAGTAGAAAAAGTTTTTAAAAATTCTATTTATAACAAAATTGATATTAAAAAGTTGGAAAAATCTGTAGGTTTATACGATTCTAATTCTGATTTTGAAATATTAGACTCTAGTGTTAGTAAAGAGAAATTGTCTGATACTTTAATAATAAAAAGTTTAATTTATGAAAATTTAAATAAAAGTGTAGGTAGAACGGCGGATAACATAGAACATACTCTAGATCAATGCACAAACCTTTATGGTAATCAAATAAAATCAATTAGTACATACGATAATTTTAATGATTTTGAAAAACCCGGTAGTTCAAATAATTTAGAAATTAATATTTCAGATATCAATGTTTTTGGGGAATCTAGTAATTTTAACCATTCTGAAAATATCTATGAAGATATTGATCAAGAAGTAAACTCACCTAGCAATAATATTAGTGACGAACACGACAATTTTCAACTTTTTAATAATAAGACAATATAGACAATAAGGGAAATATTTATACTGATACAAAAGAGGAAGTAGAGATGAATATTAATATTTAAACTTGGATGGTTAGGCCAGATAATTTTTCGATTACGGAAGATGTTAGGAAATTTTTTAACAGTATGAAAAGGCAGCTGAGGTTAATAAGTGGGAAAACAAAGATAAGGTTAAATTTCTACCTATTTATATGAAAGACACTGCCATTACTTTCTTAGAAAATTTAGAAGACAAAAAGAATGATTGGGATTGGTTAGATTTAAAAAAATAATTTTTAGACGAATTTCAACCGATAGGGTATCTTCCATTAATTAAAAATAAACTTGAAACTAGAAGACAAAATGATTTAGAATCAGTAATGAGCTTTGTAACCGAAATAGAAAATCTTGGTAGGCAATTAGATAAATCTATGAAGGAAGAAGACATTTGTACTTATATTTTAAGGGGTTTAAAAGAATCAGTATTACATGCTATTTCATTACATGACAATAGAAGCCTTAAGAAATTAAAAGATAACTTAAAGAAATTTTAATTAATGCAATTTAGAATAAATAGTCGTGGGCCTGGTTTAAATGAATATACAGATATGAAAAATAAACAAGTGACACAATTAGATAGACAGAGAGAAAGAGAAATAGAAGATTTGAAAAGAAAGCTAGAATCAAGAGACAGAGATTATAGGAGAGAAATAGAAAAATTAAGTGAAGAAATTAAAAACATTCATGTTTTGGGGAAAAATTTTAATAAAACGGTTAACTTTAACGAAAAAGATGATGATAGTTACGATAGAGGTTATAAAAATCAAAGGTATAGCAGGGAAACCCGTGTCCGATCTTGTGTCCCCGAGATAGGGACACAAGATCTAGAACTTCAGAGAAATTTAGAGACAAAATAAGGGGTGATCTAGACAGGGTGATCTGTTATCGATGTGAATCAAGGGGTCATTATGCAGATAGATGTACTACTCCAAAAAACGTCAAAGGACCGAGTTGGAACAAGAAGTCAGATGTCTAACTCGGACAGATATTAACTATTATGAAAAGAGAGATTTTATTGATAGTGTAAAAAGAGAGAAGGTAGAACTAGTTAGCTTTGTAAAAAGATGGTATACAAATAATGTAATTAAAAATACTTATAAGGAATCACAGAGTAATTTGGAGACAGAGGATGCGAGAAAACAAAGGGTATTGTCAATAGATATTGAGCTCGATGGGATTAAGAGACCAGCTATTATAGATACAGGTTCTAACATTTCATGTATTGATTATTCTTTACTGAAAAGTACTGAAAACATTAAACCAAAAGATAAAGTTACTATTGCAGGGGCTGACAATACGATTTTGGAACACTTAGGAATGATGGATGTAAATATTAAAATAAATAATTGTCATATATTGTTAATGCTTATGTAATAAAAGGGCTAAATTGTAAAATATTATTGGGAAATGATTTTAATATTACAAATAAAAAATGATAATTAATTTTCATGAAAAGCAAATCATTTTAACAGAGGGAAATATTATTATGCATATGGATAAAATTTGGTATAATTATAATAAAGCATGTAACTTGAGTAATATTAAAAATATAGCTAGTCTAGAATTTAACAGTGAAATTCTTGTTGACAAGAACGTAAATTTACCAATAGTAAAATCATTACCACGCGTTAACGTAAAAACGAACGAAGAAAAAACACTAGTATTACTAGACCGGTCGAATGTGTAGAAAAAAATGAATGGGTCGCGCCGTCGGAAATTAATAGTTCTGATGAATCATCTATTTATAATTTCTTAAATAAATATGATACTAGACCTAACAATTTTAATATAACCAAGTTTTTAACGGATAATGCTG
>NW_026095840.1:0-13874 GCF_023614345.1 Adelges cooleyi | reverse complement strand
ATATTAAAGAAGTAACAACACATAATAATAACAACAAAATAGTTCTTACTAATAAAAAAAATGCCGACATATCTTTCTCTGTAGAAAGTATCAAGGATAGACAGGGCACAGCTATTAAAATATCTGATGACTTAAGCTACGAACAACGCGAAAAAGCAAAGCAATTAATTAATAGGTTTAAACATTTATTTACTTCGGATCCGCTGGATATAGGCTGTGCGAACGTTGAACCATGCGAAATTAAATTAAAATCTGATAAATCTATATTCTAACCACCATACAGAGTTTCACCCACACAGCGCGAAAAATTAAAGGGTTTAATTAATGAAATGATACAGGCGGGAATCGTAGAAAACAGTCGTAGTAGTTATGCTGCACCTGTGTTTTTAATTCCAAAAAAAGAAAAAGGTGAATATCGTTTTCTTGTTGACTACCGCAAATTAAATGATGTAACTATTAGTGACAAACATCTGATCTCACGCGCGGACGACCTTTTCAGATCGTTAGAGGGGGCAGAATTTTTTTCATCTATGGACATGGCGCAAGGGTATTTTCAGATTCCTATTAGAGAAAAAGATGGGAAAAATCAGCTTTTATTACAGATTTTGGTTTGTTTCAGTTTACAAAATTAATGCAAGGTTGGAAAAACAGTGCACCGATTTTTCAAAGAATAATATTTTTAGTGATTATATGTATAGAACTATGATTTGTTATCTAGATGATATTTGTTCATTTGCAACAACAGCCACAACGACAGCAGCAATAACAACAACCACAACTACAGCAACCAGAAAATCCAATATAGAACTAGAAAACGAAATTATGGAAAGATTCGAAGCACTGGTAGATTTCATAACCAAGGAGTGGACAAAAAAATAATGTAAATATTAAATTAGATTTTAAGGGAAATTTATTTTTATTTTTAAGAAAACGGGAAATAGATTTTAAGGAAAACAATTTTTTAAATTTTATTTTACCCCAAGGAACATAATGTCAATAGAACTATGATTTTTTATCTAGATGATATATGTTTTAATGGTAAAAAAATCGAGGAAGCTTTGATAAGGTTAGAACAGATATTTGAACGATTAGAAGAATTTGGTTTAAAATTAAAAACAAATAAATGTAATTTCATTAGCTCACAAATAGAATTATTGGGACAAAGTGTTTGTAAATATGGATTAATGACTTTACAAAAAAATTATTAAAGTAATTATTAATTTCCCAAAACCACAAAAGTTAAAGGATGTTAGAGCGTTTGTTGGATTACAAGCTTCTATCGAAAGTATCTCAGGCACTTTTCAAAGATTGCATGCCCTTTAACTGACTTGACAAAAAAAGAAAAGAAATTTACTTGGGAAGAAAAACATAATGAGGCTTTAGAAATTTTAAAAAAGGGTACACTACTGCTACAGTCTTATCCCATTTCCAAGACGAATATCCAGTATTCGTGGCTACAAATACATCCTTAGAAGGATTATTAGGGATTTTGGAGCAAGAAAATGCTGAAGTTCAGCAAGAAAACTAAAAGGAGGGGAGAAAAATTATTCTACTACAGAACTTGAAATGTCCGCAGTAGTCTTCGCAGTAAATTATTTTAGAGAATATTTATTGGGTAGAAAAGTAACAGGTTTTAGCGATCATTCTAGCTTACAATATTACAAAACTATGAAAAACCCATCCTCTCGAATAACAAAATTTATTTTTAAATTATTAGAATTTGATCTCGAAATTACACATAAACTGGGTTGTTGGAATAAAGCAGCTGATTGTCTTTCTCGATATCCAATCGATGTATTGAATATAAAGAAAATTTTAGAAGAAGAAAACGAGGACAATGTTGATTTTAACACTATTAATTTAGAAATTTTAAAAGAAAAACAACTAGAAGACGAACTTTTTGGGGGTATAATTTCAGTCATTAAAGGGGATGAAACCTCAAAATATAAAAAGAAATATAAACAATATTGCATAAAAGATGAATTATTATTTTACAAAAATTGGTCACCGAAAAGTACTAATTATCTTTTAGCAATACCTAAGAGTTTAATTGAATTAGTGTTAAAATCATACCACGATTTTGTTTTCTCAGGGCATTTTGGTGTATTAAAGACTTTAGCTAGATTAAAAACTAAGTATTATTGGCCATCTATGATTCAAGATACAAATAGGTTCATTAAATCTTGTGTTTTATGCCAACTTTTAAAAAACCCGATAGTCAAAATACTAGGACTATTACAACCTATTTGATTAGAGTCTACTAAACCAATCATCAGACTTTATACAGATTATTTGGGACCCTTATCACCATCTAAAGAGCAACTATTAAATACTTTTTGTATTTAATAGTTGCCACATGCAATTCAACAAAAATGGTTTTTGCAAAAGCAGTAGCCAATGCTGACGGAACAGCAACAATCGATTTTCTTTTAGACATCTCTACTTTTGGCACCCCGAAACACCTAGTTAGTGATAGAGAGAGTCATTTAAAAAATAAAGAATTAGAGTTAGTCTGTACAAAATTAGATATCAAACAGGGGTTCTCAACATCATATCATGCACAATCTCAAGGTAGTACCGAACTGATGAAAAAAATTATCTGAAATAGTCTAACACATTATGTAAATAACAATAAAAAAATTTGGGCTTCTTATTACAAAATGGTAGTTTTCGCTTACAACACACACCCACATTCACGATTAAATTTTCCTCCATTTTTTCTTACGTTTGGAGTAGAAGTAAACCAACCTTTAGAAAATCAGATCTGGCCAGAAGACACAAATTTTGATAAACTAGTGTAACGTCGCTACTTGACTAGCTTACCAAACTAGTCTGAGTGCTCGTCGATAAGGTTAAAGTAGACGGCCCCTGACGGGAAACGGTTGGCTAGTCCGCTTTACGCCTAAGTAACCCTAAAGTCTCCTTTATAAATTTAATATATCGCCCGAGGAGCTTAACGGGCGATCACACTAAAATAACGGTAGTCGACACTCAGGTTATGCAGGCTACAAAGTATTTATTAATAACTAAAAAGCAGTGGCAAATCAATATACAAAATATGCAATATATATATATATATACAGTCTGACCTGAATACTGGCTGGTGATGATTGGGATCAGACCGGAGTCGAGCGGTGCGCACACAGAGATGACCGGTGATAACCGTAGGCGAATTAAGGTACACAAATAATAATCAAGAAGGCTGTATGGATGCGTAGGCGCGTGATGGTAAATCTCGACTGGTTAATTAGATGATACGCGAATGTCATCTCAGTGTGTCAGCGCTCCCTACCTAATTAGGTCATTAGTGATGTGTCAATAGGTTCGGGGCGCGAAGTAACGGTCGGGCGAAATGTGACCGTTACACTAGAATCTCTCAAACAATTACAACAGATTAGGGAAGTAACACCAAAATTAATAGAAAAGAACAAAAGATACAAGAAGAATACTACAATAGAACACACAAAATAGTTAGTTACACACCAGGTCAAAAAGTCTTAGTAAAATTTGACATACAAATCCTGGGACAAACAAAAAAAATTAAATTATAAATATAGGGGACCTTTTGAAATTATAGAAAAACTTTCTAAAGTTAATTATAGGTAGCCCTTACTATTAACGAAAAAAACTCCGTAGATAAGATTCATGTACAAAGGTTAAAACCTTTTCATGAAAAAGTCAATATAAAACATACACAAAAATAATGTACACATAATGTATAGAACTAATTATAGTTTTGACCAAACACCAACTATAAAAGTAACAATTACTATATATACACATTTAATTAATTTTTACAATATTATTATAATTTTAATGTGCATACCATATAACTAACATCATGGCTAGAATACAACAAGTCTTAAGGGATGAGCAAGTGGAAGTGATATGTGAAACAGATTTGTTCGATAGAAACACAAAGAACTACCGAAAAGACAATAAAAATGTATATATACCAGCCCCAAATGGAAAACCCGTATAGGGCGGAAGAAGTTATTAATGAAATGATGTTAAATTTTTTTATTGCATTGCGAAAAAGTAACTCTGCTAAGTTTTTAAGTCATACAAGGTCTAACTGTCACACTTATATTGGAAACTTAGAATTCAAATGTGGGAAACATCCTGTGGAATTATACTTAGGGTCAAAAACCTCGGATGGTTGGTTTACCAAAACAGAAGTACAAACGGGGGTATGTAAAAAAGACCCTGCCACAAAATGCTTGTATGGCCACTATTTGGAGAGAAATCGGGAACCGTGCTTTACTTTGAGGAATTACAATCCCTTCGATATAACCGAAAATCCAAAAAACGACACGTTCGTGCAAAGTTCATGGTATAGTTTTATTCGTGTTTCAAATGGAAACTGTAACGGGTACACTTGATACCCCGTTATCACTGGCCTTAAAACATGCTTACTGAGCATTTGTCAATAAGACAACAGGTAGGAGAGACAGCGAACACACAGGACAATGGATTCCACGCCGACCTCAGCCATCAGTTGAGACCTGACCATCAATGAACCGCGATCGACTACCAATTAGCCCTTATGTAACTTACATCGTTTTACCACGCTTTGACGCCGTTTACTCTTCCTCCCACATCGTGTGTGTTCGCTCAACTCCGGTTCTCCAGGACTGGCTGACAATCTCAGGGACCCAGGTAGAATGTGTATTGTATATATATATATTGTATAATTAGTTTTACCTTTTAAATAAATAGTTATAGCTGCTTACTTAATAGTTACGTCATTTTAAGGTACGACCACCCGTTTAGCCCACCCCTCGTGCGGTACATATACATTTCTAAAGGGGACTTTGGGTTTTATTTAAGCGTAGACACGGGTTAGCTTCCCGTTCTCGAGCCGAGATCCACTCATTTAATCCTATCGGTGACCGTTCAGTTTAGTTTAGCCAACTAGGCAAGCAGACTCGTTACAATTTGGTGAAGGCGCCGCTCTCCGTAAGTTTATTTTGCCCTAGGAAAAACTTACCCTTGTTTTAGGGGATAAATTACGGGTACGACCCCATAAATGTGCCTTTTAATTGATCTAACTCTCAGGTTGTAGCAACGTGTAATTTTATTTTACAAAACGAAACAATTTATAAGAGGAGAAAAGTTTGTAGAGGACTCGTAAGCCTATGTAGAAGTCCCCGGTGTCTTCCATGCGCCCAAATCGAAAACCCAGTCATAGACGTAGAATAGAGGCAATAAAGAAAATGTCCTTAAAATATTTAAAAAAAACATATAGTTTAGCCGTATGCAATTATTTCCCTGACTTTTAACAATTAATATCTAATTTTTAATTTTTATTTTTAAATTACTATAAGTGTATAAAGAAAAATGTAAGTTGTAAATAAAAAAAAATACATTTAAATAAAGTCTAAGAATTTTTTTTTGTAAATTTTCTAATTCTTTTTTAGATGGGAGCTGGGAGTTGGGAGTTTTTATGCATGGAAATTCCATGGAGAATATAAGGGTAACGGTTTCTTCTGGTGCCTTCTTTAATGATATTCAGGAGGCAATAATTTATGACAAAAGTATACCCTTAGTATACACCTAAAACATTCTTATTGATGACATAAATGATAGCTGGGACTTTTGGAAAATTGAAAATTACTGTAAAAATAGAAATAGTAATTAATATTGTATTACCAAACAAACCTTATTTTATTAAATAATGTAAATAGTAATATTAGAGGTAATAAGAGAGGCATGGATAATGTTTTCAACAAAATATCAAATTCGGGCAATCGAAACAAAAGAGGGATTCAATTTATAGGAAACTTTTATCATTTTTGTTGCAATATAACAACAGAAAAACAAATTAAAAACTTTTACACTAATGAAGAAATGTTAAAAGAACAAATGGATAAATTTAAAAGTGTATTTGTATCAGATAAAATCGATTTAACTAGGATAGCATCACAATTAAATAACTACACAACTTCTACTAGTGATAGGTTAGGATTATTAATAGGAACTTTTAAACAATTTGTAAAAGAAGAAAACAATAACAAAAAAATTGAAAACGCTAACAACGAAAATATGATTCAGGTAATTCAGGAAATAAACTTTAACATTTTAATAGCCATATTAAATCTTATTAATTATGAAAGGGAAACTAACACTCACCTACATTGCAAAATGGGAAAAATTCCACCTAGAATTTTAAACATTGACGTTCTGCATGATGATTTAAAAAGATTGTAAAAACCCATAAAAAAGATAGGTACGAATTAGGCACTTCAATTAATAACATACATACATATTATAATCTACCTATAGCTGAATGTCAATTCTCTAAAAAACAAATTTTGCTTAAGTTGAAAATTCCTATTAAAAAAAAAAATCCTACTGGAATTTATAACAATACATACCAGCACACTTTAAATTTTTAAGACTCTGTTTGTTTAATTTTTTCAGAAAAAACATACATTGCAATAAATGAATTAAATAATGAACATAGATTTATTTCAGGAGTAGGACTACAACATTGTGACCCCTTCCCCCGTAACTGATTTATACTTTATTCCTAAATTTTCAGCGGATATCACACTATCACCAAAATGTGTAGAATCCATATTTTAAAATTTACCATTGGAAAGAATAAATCAATATTGTTACTTCCAATGTGTAAAACAACAAAAAAATAACCTAATTATTATTAAACAAATAGGAATAAATACATTTGCAATAACTAATCCTCAACCAACATTAAGAAACTTCTGATGTTGAAATAACAAATCTTCAAATTGACAACAACCAACCAGGTTTAATAATACCGAAGATTTTCCTTAATATCTTTCTTTCAAACACTCCTAACTTTTTTTCGTCTAATTTTGTCGGAGGGTTTCCCCTCAGGGGGTACTAAGTAATTAGTACTACGGGTTTGGCGAAACTGGGGCCCCGAGCTTCACACTGACTTTAATTAGTTGGTGTGGACTGGTCTTCCAGGTTAGGGGTTTGTGCGTAGGGCCGACAACCCTACCACATAAAAAAAGTAAATGTTAAGAAACAACAGCATTTTAAGCCTCGGATGAAAGAGATAACGGATTTACAAATCGGAATTTGGAACGTGTGATCTTTGTTTAGGGCTGGATCTTTGACGACATCTCTATCGTGTCTTGAGCGATATGCGATGGATATAACTGCTATTCAAGAAGTGAGATGGATAAGTTCAGGGAGTTTGAAGTCTCAAGGAATGACTCTATTTTACAGTAATGAGGACAAACGCGAACGAGGTGTAGGGTTTGTAGTAAAAGAAAATTTACTACCACAAATTACAAATTTCAAACCTATAAATGATCGTCTATGTTACATAGAACTTAAATGTAAGTGGCGCAATATGATTCTAATTAACTGTTATGCACCCACTGAAGACAAAAATGAGGAAATAAAAAATAAGTTCTATGATAGTTTAGACATGCTGTACGATTCTCTACCAGCTGACAAACCGAAATAAGTAATCGAAGATTTGAATGCAAAAATTGGAAAAGACACAATGTATAAACCAACAATTGGATCTGAAATCTTACATGAAGAATCTAATGATAATGGAAATAAGTTGATCTCATTTGCAGCTACTAGGAATATGACTATAAGTACCACATGTTTCCCTCACAAGAATATTCATAAACAAACATGGATTTCACCATGTGGATATGTAAGAAACCAAATAGACCACATAATAGTTGATTCACGAATTAAGTCTTGTGTAAGGGATGTAAGAAGCATGAGAGGGAGTAGCGCTATGTCGGATCATTTCCTCGTAAGAGCAAAAATTACTATCAGAATATCAACAGAATGGTGAAAGAAACAGAAATACAAAGAAAAAAAAAGAGATGCACTAAAATCACCAACAGCTGAAGTATATCAAGAAAAGTAAATGTTGAAATTACAGAATATACGAGAAAGACCAAATATAAGTGAAACATGGAAAGAAGTAGAATAAACAGTAAAACTAGAGCTGAAGAAGTACTTGGGTACATACCAAGAAAAACAAGGAAAATGTGGTTCAATGAAGAATGTAAAAGAGCTTTACATGAAAAGGATAGAGCTCGCATGAAAGTGCTACATGAACCCAATGAAGATAACAAAAGAGAGGCAAAAAAGGTGATTAGATTGAATAAAAGACTGTGGGAAAAAAACGCATACAAAATTTTAAATGTGAGTGGACAAGGATTGCGGAACCTGTATGTGCAGTGTTGTCGGGGTGATTGAATGTAATAAGGTGATAACCGGGAATATTTAACTTTGTTCTGGAGGTTAAGTGGGACTCAGATATAAGAGCTATATCGACTCTTTTTTCGTGCAGTACCGCGGTTAGTTCATTTGTGTGATTCAGGATTCCAGAGGAGGATTACAATGGAGTTTGATGTAAAAGTATTATTTGGCATTATTGTTTTCAATAAGGCGTGTGAGAACTGTTGTAAGGAGAGTTATGAGTGGATTTATTATTGATTTGAAGTCTGATATAAAGTTGTTCAATGTTAAGGAGAAGTCTACTGATTGTTTTTCATTGAGAGGGAGAGGGTTTTGATTTTTGTCGGAACTGGCCTGAGCGTACGAGTATTTGGGCTGGTTATTTGAATACTGTAGCGTTTCAGTTGTCGTCAGTGGATCGGTTCGGGATTTAAATTGGCTTACAAATACAGGGGGGTGTTTTGAAGATGACTGACGGTTCCGTTGTAGCTGCTTGTGAATTAGGCAGCCTCTATAGTTGGCAGGATGTTGTCCTTGGCACAGTGCACATGTTGGTGGTGTATCGATTGGTTTGGTGCAAGATTTTGAATGATGGTTTTGACCACAGCGGACGCAGCGTGGGTCATAGTGGCAGTAAGAGTGATTATGGCCGTATTCCTGACAGTTTTGACACTGGACTAGGTCGCGGCGTTTGTGTGGTTCTTCGACTTTTATTTTAGCGTGAAGTATAGATGAGATGTCGAAAATCGACATCTCAATTATCAACAAAGAAGAGGGGTAAAGGTGTTTTTGTCTGTTGTTGAAGTACATTGACAACTTGTAGTACAGAAAAATTGAAATTTTCTAACTCAGATTTTATTTCACTACACGGAGTTGTAGAATGGAGATTACGTACTACAACTCTAAATGGCTTTTCGGTTTTCATTTGGTACGTGTGGTACTCGGCGCCTTCGCTTTTTAGGAGTGAAATAATTTTTCGATATGAGTCGGGAGTTTTTGTTTGCAGTTTTAAACTATTAATGGACGATTTACATGAGTAATTTTCGGGGCCAATTTGTGCATTGAACTCATTAATAAGGTCCAAGTAGTTAAGTACACCTTTGATGAAGATTGGTGGTGGAAGAGGTATCGGCGGGTTATTGTTGTTGTTTATATTATTTTGCGTTACATTAATTTGGTTATCAGGTACAACCATTTTATCTGCTGTATGAAGAGGTGAGTAGCGGTTAGATGATACGAATAATTTTGATTTTTTTGAGTTAAAGGCGATTTCGGTGAGAGGGACGATGTAGAAAGCGGTCTCTTTGATTGTTTGGGTGATTGCCACCCGGATTCCTTATCTTTATTTATTATTTGATTATTGCGTAAAACAATAGGCGGTACGGTTTTGTCGTTTTTATTGCTCGTGCGATTAGGCATCGTTTTCGACTACCTGAGTCGATACGACTGGGAAGTGCCGACCGCCCGCACTTGTGTTATTTGATAATGTAGTTAGAACGCCGCCCGTTTTTAATTAATATGTATAGTATTGTGCTCACCAGTTGACGCACAAGACCCGCAGGTTGATTTTGATTTCACTGTAATTTTGCCGGTAGGAAGATCTAATGTAATGGTGTCAAATTCATTAAAAATTGAGTGAAATAACATGCTGTTAAATACTTTTAACCAGAGAGAAATAATAACGCGTGGTTTCAGTCGGACTGTCCACGCGGAACTATATTGATATTATTTCAATGTAAGCAAAATTTTAGTTAATATAATTGTTTTATTTAAATTTTTTTAATAAAATATCAGCGAAAAATACCTGTAAAACTTTGTTGTGTTAGAATATTTACCATATGATTGTACTATAAAGTGTTTTAATCATTTTGTAATTTAAATTCAATTCGCCACTTGTCTCTTCGGTTTCAAAACCGAAGCTTCATAGGTTAATTAAGTCATGAGAGTCGAAAGTTTGACAAAACATGTACTGTGTTATTTAGCCTAAATAACACAATTTTAGAAAGACCCCCCCCCCCGCCATAAAAACTATACATGTTAAAAAAAAAAAACAGAATTTAAACATATAGCTTATACTTAATTATCATACTAACGTAGGTTTTTTTTTTTCTATAGATTTTCCTTTCAAGTTTTCGACCGCCCAGCTAAAGGTATTTGTGAAGATATTGTGCATCCCATCGTAGCACGGAAAAGCTTTGCGCATTGGTGACCGACCTAACCAAGCAGCCCCTCCCTCTCTGAATAAGTACACAGCGAAGTATATTGCAGTTAAGCATACAATATAAGAATTAAGCAATACAAATAAACAAGTAAATTCATCATAATACAATACTATCATACAACAATCAATGAACAATATATTTTTTTTCTAGCAGTGTATTCAAGTATACGAGGATTCTGGTGGCTGATCCTACCGCCGCAGCCACCCAAATAGCTGAAGCACCAGATGGGCCGCAGTAAAAGCGAGGTCGGTGGGCGGATTGGATTTCAATCTCTGAACTATGGTATGGTAAGAATGAAATTGCAAAGGTCTCATTACTACTTGAATAATTGAAAAGACTTTCTACTGCTTAGGCGAAGAATATTGCCAGGGAATTCCTGGTGTTCATCGAAGTGGTTAAAGTATTTGTGATGAGCTGGAATGAGCAACTTTTCGAGAATTGGTCGATGCCGGACAGTTTTAACAACGTCTACCGTACCCCTGGATTTAGTGGTTTAACTCAAAGGGCTCCCCTCCGAACACGGACCGACAAGTAGTGCTCAGCGGTAACATGTCGTGTCCAAAAAGCGTCGTAAGAGATATATGAAAATTCGTTTCATACGAAGCCGGCACTCTTTAATGCAATTTCATGTGTTGCTTATAGGCGGATTTCATTCTCTTAACTATGGTAAGAATGAAATAGCGAAGGTCTCATTACTACTTAAATGATTGAAAAGACTTTCTACTGCTTAGGCGAAGAATATTGCCAGGGAATTCCTGGTGTTCATTGAAATGGTTTAGGTCTTTGTGATGAGCTGGAATGAGCAACTTTTTGAGAATTGATCGATGCCAGACAGTTTCAACTACGTCTACTGTACCCCTGGCTTTAGTGGTTTACCTCAAAGGGCGTTGCTACGATCACGGACCGACTAGTAGTGCTGGACGGAAACCTGTCATATCCGTAAATTGTAGTAAATGATGTATGAATATTCGTTTCTTACGAAGCCGGCAGTATTTAATGCGTTTTCATGTGACACTTATAGGCGGATTTCAATCTCTTAACTATGGTATGCTAAGAGTGAAATAGCGAAGGTCTCATTACTACTTGAATAATTGAAAAGACTTTCTACTGCTTAGGCGAAGAATATTGCTACGGAATTCCTGGTGTTATCGAAGTGGTTAAAGTATTTGTGATGAGCTGGAATGAGCAACTTTTCGAGAATTGGTCGATGCCGGACAGTTTTAACTACGTCTACCGTACCCCTGGCTTTAGTGGTTTACCTCAAAGGGCTCCCTTCCGAACAAGGACCGACTAGTAGTTCTCAGCGGTAACATGTCGTGTCCAAAAAGCGTAGTAAATGATATATGAAAATTCGTTTCTTACGAAGCCGGCAGTATTTAATGCGTTTTCATGTGTCACTTATAGGCGGATTTCATTCTCTTAACTATGATATGGTAAGAATGAAATAGCGAAGGTCTCATTATTACTTAAATAATTGAAAAGACTTTCTACTGCTTAGGCGAAGAATATTGCCAGGGAATTCCTGGTGTTCATCGAAGTGGATTTGGTCTTTGTGATGAGCTAGAATGAGCAACTTTTCGAGAATCGGTCAATACCGGACAGTTTCAACTACGTCTACCGTACCCCTGGCTTTAGTGGCTTACCTCAAAGGGCTCTCCTACGAACACGGACTGACCAGTAGTGCTCAGCGGTAACATGTCTTGTCCAAAAAGCGTAGTAAGTGATATATGAAAATTCGTTTCTTACGAAGCCGGCAGTATTTAATGCGTTTTCATGTGTCACTTATAGGCGGATTTCATTCTCTTAACTATGATATGGTAAGAATGAAATAGCGAAGGTCTCATTATTACTTAAATAATTGAAAAGACTTTCTACTGCTTAGGCGAAGAATATTGCCAGGGAATTCCTGGTGTTCATCAAAGTGGTTATAGTATATGTGATGAGCTGGAATAAGCAACTTTTCGAGAGTTGGTCGATGCCGGACAGTTTCAACTACGTCTAACGTACCCCTGGCTTTAGTGGTTTACCTCAAAGGGCTATGCTACGAACACTTACTGACCAGTGATAACATGTCGTGTTTAAAAAGCGTAGTAAGTGATATATGAAAATTCGTTTCTTACGAAGCCGGCAGTATATAATGTGTTATCATGTGTCGCTTAAAGGCGGATTTCATTCTCTTAACTATAGTAAGAATGAAATTGCGAAGGTCTCATTACTACTTGAATAATTGAAAAGACTTTCTACTGCTTAGGCGAAGAATATTGCCAGGGAATTCCTGGTGTTCATCGAAGTGGTTAAAGTATTTGTGATGAGCTGGAATGAGCAACTTTTCGAGAATTGGTCGATGCCGGACAGTTTTAACAACGTCTACCGTACCCCTGGATTTAGTGGTTTAACTCAAAGGGCTCCCCTCCGAACACGGACCGACAAGTAGTGCTCAGCGGTAACATGTCGTGTCCAAAAAGCGTCGTAAGAGATATATGAAAATTCGTTTCATACGAAGCCGGCACTCTTTAATGCAATTTCATGTGTTGCTTATAGGCGGATTTCATTCTCTTAACTATGGTAAGAATGAAATAGCGAAGGTCTCATTACTACTTGAATAATTGATAATACTTTCTACTGCTTAGGCGAAGAATATTGCCAGGGAATTCCTGGTGTTCATCAAAGTTGATTTGGTCATTGTGATGAGCTAGAATGAGCAACTTTTCGAGAGTTGGTCGATGCCGGACAGTTTCAACTACATCTACCGTACCCCTGGATTTATTGGTTTACCTCAAAGGGCTCCCTTCCAAACACGGACCGACTAGTAGTGCTCAGCGATAACATGTCGTGTCCAAAAAGCGTAGTAAGTGATATATGAAAATTTGTTTCTTACGAAGCCGGCAGTATTTAATGCGTTTTCATGTGACACTTATAGGCGGATTTCATTCTCTTAACTATGATATGGTAAGAATGAAATAGCGAAGGTCTCATTTCTACTTGATTAATTGAAAAGACTTTCTACTGCTTAGGCGAAGAATATTGCCATGGAATTCCTGGTATTCATCAAAGTGGATTTGGTGTTTGTGATGAGCTGGAATGAGCAACTTTTCGAGAGTTGGTCGATGCCGGACAGTTTCATCTACGTCTACCGTACCCCTAAATTTATTGGTTTACCTCAAAGGGCTCCCTTCCGAACACGGACCGACTAGTAGTGCTCAGCGGTAACATGTCGTGTCCAAAAAGCGTAGTAAGTGATATATGAAAATTTGTTTCTTACGAAGCCGGCAGTATTTAATGCGTTTTCATGTGACACTTATAGGCGGATTTCATTCTCTTAACTATGATATGGTAAGAATGAAATAGCGAAGGTCTCATTACTACTTGAATAATTGAAAAGACTTTCTACTGCTTAGGCGAAGAATTATGCCAGGGAATTCCTGGTGTTCATCAATGTGGATTTGGTCT
>NW_026095839.1:0-12225 GCF_023614345.1 Adelges cooleyi | reverse complement strand
TTGTGATGAGCTGGAATGAGCAACTTTTCGAGAGTTGGTCGATGCCGGACAGTTTCAACTACGTCTACCGTACCCCTGGATTTTGTGGTTTAACTCAAAGGGCTCCCCTCCGAACACGGACTGGCTAGTAGTGCTCAGCGGTAACATGTCGTGTCCAAAAAGCGTAGTAAGTGATATATGAAAATTTGTTTCTTACGAAGCCGGCAGTATTTAATGCGTTTTCATGTGACACTTATAGGCGGATTTCATTCTCTTAACTATGATATGGTAAGAATGAAATAGCGAAGGTCCCATTACTACTTGAATAATTGAAAAGACTTTCTACTGCTTAGGCGAAGAATTATGCCAGGGAATTCCTGGTGTTCATCAATGTGGATTTGGTCTTTGTGATGAGCTGGAATGAGCAACTTTTCGAGAGTTGGTCGATGCCGGACAGTTTCAACTACGTCTACCGTACCCCTGGATTTTGTGGTTTAACTCAAAGGGCTCCCCTCCGAACACGGACTGGCTAGTAGTGCTCAGCGGTAACATGTCGTGTCCAAAAAGCGTAGTAAGAGATATATGAAAATTCGTTTCATACGAAGCCGGCACTCTTTAATGCAATTTCATGTGTTGCTTATAGGCGGATTTCATTCTCTTAACTATGGTAAGAATGAAATAGCGAAGGTCTCATTACTACTTGAATAATTGATAATACTTTCTACTGCTTAGGCGAAGAATATTGCCAGGGAATTTCTGGTGTTCATCAAAGTGGATTTGGTCATTGTGATGAGCTAGAATGAGCAACTTTTCGAGAGTTGGTCGATGCCGGACAGTTTCAACTACATCTACCGTACCCCTGGATTTATTGGTTTACCTCAAAGGGCTCCCTTATAAACACGGACCGACTAGTAGTGCTCAGCGATAACATGTCGTGTCCAAAAAGCGTAGTAAGTGATATATGAAAATTTGTTTCTTACGAAGCCGCAGTATTTAATGCGTTTTCATGTGACACTTATAGGCGGATTTCATTCTCTTAACTATGATATGGTAATAATGAAATAGCGAAGGTCTCATTTCTACTTGATTAATTGAAAAGACTTTCTACTGCTTAGGCGAAGAATATTGCCATGGAATTCCTGGTATTCATCAAAGTGGATTTGGTGTTTGTGATGAGCTGGAATGAGCAACTTTTCGAGAGTTGGTCGATGCCGGACAGTTTCATCTACGTCTACCGTACCCCTAAATTTATTGGTTTACCTCAAAGGGCTCCCTTCCGAACACGGACCGACTAGTAGTGCTCAGCGGTAACATGTCGTGTCCAAAAAGCGTAGTAAGTGATATATGAAAATTTGTTTCTTACGAAGCCGGCAGTATTTAATGCGTTTTCATGTGACACTTATAGGCGGATTTCATTCTCTTAACTATGATATGGTAAGAATGAAATAGCGAAGGTCTCATTTCTACTTGATTAATTGAAAAGACTTTCTACTGCTTAGGCGAAGAATATTGCCATGGAATTCCTGGTATTCATCAAAGTGGATTTGGTGTTTGTGATGAGCTGGAATGAGCAACTTTTCGAGAGTTGGTCGATGCCGGACAGTTTCATCTACGTCTACCGTACCCCTAAATTTATTGGTTTACCTCAAAGGGCTCCCTTCCGAACACGGACCGACTAGTAGTGCTCAGCGGTAACATGTCGTGTCCAAAAAGCGTAGTAAGTGATATATGAAAATTTGTTTCTTACGAAGCCGGCAGTATTTAATGCGTTTTCATGTGACACTTATAGGCGGATTTCATTCTCTTAACTATGATATGGTAAGAATGAAATAGCGAAGGTCTCATTACTACTTGAATAATTGAAAAGACTTTCTACTGCTTAGGCGAAGAATTATGCCAGGGAATTCCTGGTGTTCATCAATGTGGATTTGGTCTTTGTGATGAGCTGGAATGAGCAACTTTTCGAGAGTTGGTCGATGCCGGACAGTTTCAACTACGTCTACCGTACCCCTGGATTTTGTGGTTTAACTCAAAGGGCTCCCCTCCGAACACGGACTGGCTAGTAGTGCTCAGCGGTAACATGTCGTGTCCAAAAAGCGTAGTAAGAGATATATGAAAATTCGTTTCATACGAAGCCGGCACTCTTTAATGCAATTTCATGTGTTGCTTATAGGCGGATTTCATTCTCTTAACTATGGTAAGAATGAAATAGCGAAGGTCTCATTACTACTTGAATAATTGATAATACTTTCTACTGCTTAGGCGAAGAATATTGCCAGGGAATTTCTGGTGTTCATCAAAGTGGATTTGGTCATTGTGATGAGCTAGAATGAGCAACTTTTCGAGAGTTGGTCGATGCCGGACAGTTTCAACTACATCTACCGTACCCCTGGATTTATTGGTTTACCTCAAAGGCTCCCTTATAAACACGGACCGACTAGTAGTGCTCAGCGATAACATGTCGTGTCCAAAAAGCGTAGTAAGTGATATATGAAAATTTGTTTCTTACGAAGCCGGCAGTATTTAATGCGTTTTCATGTGACACTTATAGGCGGATTTCATTCTCTTAACTATGATATGGTAATAATGAAATAGCGAAGGTCTCATTTCTACTTGATTAATTGAAAAGACTTTCTACTGCTTAGGCGAAGAATATTGCCATGGAATTCCTGGTATTCATCAAAGTGGATTTGGTGTTTGTGATGAGCTGGAATGAGCAACTTTTCGAGAGTTGGTCGATGCCGGACAGTTTCATCTACGTCTACCGTACCCCTAAATTTATTGGTTTACCTCAAAGGGCTCCCTTCCGAACACGGACCGACTAGTAGTGCTCAGCGGTAACATGTCGTGTCCAAAAAGCGTAGTAAGTGATATATGAAAATTTGTTTCTTACGAAGCCGGCAGTATTTAATGCGTTTTCATGTGACACTTATAGGCGGATTTCATTCTCTTAACTATGATATGGTAAGAATGAAATAGCGAAGGTCTCATTTCTACTTGATTAATTGAAAAGACTTTCTACTGCTTAGGCGAAGAATATTGCCATGGAATTCCTGGTATTCATCAAAGTGGATTTGGTGTTTGTGATGAGCTGGAATGAGCAACTTTTCGAGAGTTGGTCGATGCCGGACAGTTTCATCTACGTCTACCGTACCCCTAAATTTATTGGTTTACCTCAAAGGGCTCCCTTCCGAACACGGACCGACTAGTAGTGCTCAGCGGTAACATGTCGTGTCCAAAAAGCGTAGTAAGTGATATATGAAAATTTGTTTCTTACGAAGCCGGCAGTATTTAATGCGTTTTCATGTGACACTTATAGGCGGATTTCATTCTCTTAACTATGATATGGTAAGAATGAAATAGCGAAGGTCTCATTACTACTTGAATAATTGAAAAGACTTTCTACTGCTTAGGCGAAGAATTATGCCAGGGAATTCCTGGTGTTCATCAATGTGGATTTGGTCTTTGTGATGAGCTGGAATGAGCAACTTTTCGAGAGTTGGTCGATGCCGGACAGTTTCAACTACGTCTACCGTACCCCTGGATTTTGTGGTTTAACTCAAAGGGCTCCCCTCCGAACACGGACTGGCTAGTAGTGCTCAGCGGTAACATGTCGTGTCCAAAAAGCGTAGTAAGAGATATATGAAAATTCGTTTCATACGAAGCCGGCACTCTTTAATGCAATTTCATGTGTTGCTTATAGGCGGATTTCATTCTCTTAACTATGGTAAGAATGAAATAGCGAAGGTCTCATTACTACTTGAATAATTGATAATACTTTCTACTGCTTAGGCGAAGAATATTGCCAGGGAATTTCTGGTGTTCATCAAAGTGGATTTGGTCATTGTGATGAGCTAGAATGAGCAACTTTTCGAGAGTTGGTCGATGCCGGACAGTTTCAACTACATCTACCGTACCCCTGGATTTATTGGTTTACCTCAAAGGGCTCCCTTATAAACACGGACCGACTAGTAGTGCTCAGCGATAACATGTCGTGTCCAAAAAGCGTAGTAAGTGATATATGAAAATTTGTTTCTTACGAAGCCGGCAGTATTTAATGCGTTTTCATGTGTCGCTTATAGGCGGATTTCAATCTCTTAACTATGGTATGCTAAGAATGAAATTGCAAAGGTCTCATTACTACTTGAATAATTGAAAAGACTTTCTACTGCTTAGGCGAAGAATATTGCTACGGAATTCCTGGTGTTATCGAAGTGATTAAAGTATTTGTGATGAGCTGGAATGAGCAACTTTTCGAGAATTGGTCGATGCCGGACAGTTTTAACTACGTCTACCGTACCCCTGGCTTTAGTGGTTTACCTCAAAGGGCCCTTCTCCCAACACGGACTGACCAGCAGTGCTCAGCGGTAACATGTCTTGTCCAAAATGCGTAGTAAGTGATATATGAAAATTCGTTTCTTACGAAGCCGGCAGTATTTAATGCGTTTTCATGTGTCACTTATAGGCGGATTTCATTCTCTTAACTATGATATGGTAAGAATGAAATAGCGAAGGTCTCATTATTACTTAAATAATTGAAAAGACTTTCTACTGCTTAGGCGAAGAATATTGCCAGGGAATTCCTGGTGTTCATTGAAATGGTTTAGGTCTTTGTGATGAGCTGGAATGAGCAACTTTTTGAGAATTGATCGATGCCAGACAGTTTCAACTACGTCTACTGTACCCCTGGCTTTAGTGGTTTACCTCAAAGGGCGTTGCTACGATCACGGACCGACTAGTAGTGCTGGACGGAAACCTGTCATATCCGTAAATTGTAGTAAATGATGTATGAATATTTGTTTCTTACGAAGCCGGCAGTATTAATGCGATTTCATGTGTCGCTTATAGGAGGATTTCAATCTCTTAACTATGGTATGCTAAGAGTGAAATAGCGAAGGTCTCATTACTACTTGAATAATTGAAAAGACTTTCTACTGCTTAGGCGAAGAATATTGCCATGGAATACCTGGTGTTCATCAAAGTGGATTTGGTCTTTGTGATGAGCTGGAATGAGCAACTTTTCGAGAGTTGGTCGATGCCAGACAGTTTCATCTACGTCTACCGTACCCCTAAATTTATTGGTTTACTTCAAAGGGCTCCCTTCCAAACACGGACCGACTAGTAGTGCTCAGCGGTAACATGTCGTGTCCAAAAAGCGTAGTAAGTGATATATGAAAATTCGTTTCTTACGAAGCCGGCAGTATTTAATGCGTTTTCATGTGTCACTTATAGGCGGATATCATTCTCTTAACTATGATATGGTAAGAATGAAATAGCGAAGGTCTCATTATGACTTAAATAATTGAAAAGACTTTCTACTGCTTAGGCGAAGAATATTGCCTGGGAATTCCTGGTGTTCATCGAAGTGGATTTGGTCTTTGTGATGAGCTGGAATGAGCAACTTTTCAAGAATCGGTCAATACCGGACAGTTTCAACTACGTCTACCGTACCCCTGGCTTTAGTGGTTTACCTCAAAGGGCGTTGCTACGATCACGGACCGACTAGTAGTGCTGGACGGAAACCTGTCATATCCGTAAATTGTAGTAAATGATGTATGAATATTTGTTTCTTACGAAGCCGGCAGTATTAATGCGATTTCATGTGTCGCTTATAGGCGGATTTCAATCTCTTAACTATGGTATGCTAAGAATGAAATTGCAAAGGTCTCATTACTACTTGAATAATTGAAAAGACTTTCTACTGCTTAGGCGAAGAATATTGCTACGGAATTCCTGGTGTTATCGAATTGATTAAAGTATTTGTGATGAGCTGGAATGAGCAACTTTTCGAGAATTAGTCGATGCCGGACAGTTTTAACTACGTCTACCGTACCCCTGGCTTTAGTGGTTTACCTCAAAGGGCCCTTCTCCCAACACGGACTGACCAGCAGTGCTCAGCGGTAACATGTCTTGTCCAAAAAGCGTAGTAAGTGATATATGAAAATTCGTTTCTTACGAAGCCGGCAGTATTTAATGCGTTTTCATGTGTCACTTATAGGCGGATTTCATTCTCTTAACTATGATATGGTAAGAATGAAATAGCGAAGGTCTCATTATTACTTAAATAATTGAAAAGACTTTCTACTGCTTAGGCGAAGAATATTGCCAGGGAATTCCTGGTGTTCATTGAAATGGTTTAGGTCTTTGTGATGAGCTGGAATGAGCAACTTTTTGAGAATTGATCGATGCCAGACAGTTTCAACTACGTCTACTGTACCCCTGGCTTTAGTGGTTTACCTCAAAGGGCGTTGCTACGATCACGGACCGACTAGTAGTGCTGGACGGAAACCTGTCATATCCGTAAATTGTAGTAAGTGATATATGAAAATTTGTTTCTTACGAAGCCGGCAGTATTTAATGCGATTTCATGTGTCGCTTATAGGCGGATTTCATTCTCTTAACTATGATATGGTA
This sequence comes from Adelges cooleyi, assembly GCF_023614345.1. Classification (NCBI taxonomy): domain Eukaryota; kingdom Metazoa; phylum Arthropoda; class Insecta; order Hemiptera; family Adelgidae; genus Adelges; species Adelges cooleyi. The sequence goes on along the minus strand of NW_026095839.1, from coordinate 5,832 downwards.
AGAATGAAATAGCGAAGGTCTCATTACTACTTGAATAATTGAAAAGACTTTCTACTGCTTAGGCGAAGAATTATGCCAGGGAATTCCTGGTGTTCATCAATGTGGATTTGGTCTTTGTGATGAGCTGGAATGAGCAACTTTTCGAGAGTTGGTCGATGCCGGACAGTTTCAACTACGTCAACCGTACCCCTGGATTTTGTGGTTTAACTCAAAGGGCTCCCCTCCGAACACGGACTGGCTAGTAGTGCTCAGCGGTAACATGTCGTGTCCAAAAAGCGTAGTAAGTGATATATGAAAATTTGTTTCTTACGAAGCCGGCAGTATTTAATGCGTTTTCATGTGACACTTATAGGCGGATTTCATTCTCTTAACTATGATATGGTAAGAATGAAATAGCGAAGGTCCCATTACTACTTGAATAATTGAAAAGACTTTCTACTGCTTAGGCGAAGAATTATGCCAGGGAATTCCTGGTGTTCATCAATGTGGATTTGGTCTTTGTGATGAGCTGGAATGAGCAACTTTTCGAGAGTTGGTCGATGCCGGACAGTTTCAACTACGTCTACCGTACCCCTGGATTTTGTGGTTTAACTCAAAGGGCTCCCCTCCGAACACGGACTGGCTAGTAGTGCTCAGCGGTAACATGTCGTGTCCAAAAAGCGTAGTAAGAGATATATGAAAATTCGTTTCATACGAAGCCGGCACTCTTTAATGCAATTTCATGTGTTGCTTATAGGCGGATTTCATTCTCTTAACTATGGTAAGAATGAAATAGCGAAGGTCTCATTACTACTTGAATAATTGATAATACTTTCTACTGCTTAGGCGAAGAATATTGCCAGGGAATTTCTGGTGTTCATCAAAGTGGATTTGGTCATTGTGATGAGCTAGAATGAGCAACTTTTCGAGAGTTGGTCGATGCCGGACAGTTTCAACTACATCTACCGTACCCCTGGATTTATTGGTTTACCTCAAAGGGCTCCCTTATAAACACGGACCGACTAGTAGTGCTCAGCGATAACATGTCGTGTCCAAAAAGCGTAGTAAGTGATATATGAAAATTTGTTTCTTACGAAGCCGGCAGTATTTAATGCGTTTTCATGTGACACTTATAGGCGGATTTCATTCTCTTAACTATGATATGGTAATAATGAAATAGCGAAGGTCTCATTTCTACTTGATTAATTGAAAAGACTTTCTACTGCTTAGGCGAAGAATATTGCCATGGAATTCCTGGTATTCATCAAAGTGGATTTGGTGTTTGTGATGAGCTGGAATGAGCAACTTTTCGAGAGTTGGTCGATGCCGGACAGTTTCATCTACGTCTACCGTACCCCTAAATTTATTGGTTTACCTCAAAGGGCTCCCTTCCGAACACGGACCGACTAGTAGTGCTCAGCGGTAACATGTCGTGTCCAAAAAGCGTAGTAAGTGATATATGAAAATTTGTTTCTTACGAAGCCGGCAGTATTTAATGCGTTTTCATGTGACACTTATAGGCGGATTTCATTCTCTTAACTATGATATGGTAAGAATGAAATAGCGAAGGTCTCATTTCTACTTGATTAATTGAAAAGACTTTCTACTGCTTAGGCGAAGAATATTGCCATGGAATTCCTGGTATTCATCAAAGTGGATTTGGTGTTTGTGATGAGCTGGAATGAGCAACTTTTCGAGAGTTGGTCGATGCCGGACAGTTTCATCTACGTCTACCGTACCCCTAAATTTATTGGTTTACCTCAAAGGGCTCCCTTCCGAACACGGACCGACTAGTAGTGCTCAGCGGTAACATGTCGTGTCCAAAAAGCGTAGTAAGTGATATATGAAAATTTGTTTCTTACGAAGCCGGCAGTATTTAATGCGTTTTCATGTGACACTTATAGGCGGATTTCATTCTCTTAACTATGATATGGTAAGAATGAAATAGCGAAGGTCTCATTACTACTTGAATAATTGAAAAGACTTTCTACTGCTTAGGCGAAGAATTATGCCAGGGAATTCCTGGTGTTCATCAATGTGGATTTGGTCTTTGTGATGAGCTGGAATGAGCAACTTTTCGAGAGTTGGTCGATGCCGGACAGTTTCAACTACGTCTACCGTACCCCTGGATTTTGTGGTTTAACTCAAAGGGCTCCCCTCCGAACACGGACTGGCTAGTAGTGCTCAGCGGTAACATGTCGTGTCCAAAAAGCGTAGTAAGAGATATATGAAAATTCGTTTCATACGAAGCCGGCACTCTTTAATGCAATTTCATGTGTTGCTTATAGGCGGATTTCATTCTCTTAACTATGGTAAGAATGAAATAGCGAAGGTCTCATTACTACTTGAATAATTGATAATACTTTCTACTGCTTAGGCGAAGAATATTGCCAGGGAATTTCTGGTGTTCATCAAAGTGGATTTGGTCATTGTGATGAGCTAGAATGAGCAACTTTTCGAGAGTTGGTCGATGCCGGACAGTTTCAACTACATCTACCGTACCCCTGGATTTATTGGTTTACCTCAAAGGGCTCCCTTATAAACACGGACCGACTAGTAGTGCTCAGCGATAACATGTCGTGTCCAAAAAGCGTAGTAAGTGATATATGAAAATTTGTTTCTTACGAAGCCGGCAGTATTTAATGCGTTTTCATGTGACACTTATAGGCGGATTTCATTCTCTTAACTATGATATGGTAATAATGAAATAGCGAAGGTCTCATTTCTACTTGATTAATTGAAAAGACTTTCTACTGCTTAGGCGAAGAATATTGCCATGGAATTCCTGGTATTCATCAAAGTGGATTTGGTGTTTGTGATGAGCTGGAATGAGCAACTTTTCGAGAGTTGGTCGATGCCGGACAGTTTCATCTACGTCTACCGTACCCCTAAATTTATTGGTTTACCTCAAAGGGCTCCCTTCCGAACACGGACCGACTAGTAGTGCTCAGCGGTAACATGTCGTGTCCAAAAAGCGTAGTAAGTGATATATGAAAATTTGTTTCTTACGAAGCCGGCAGTATTTAATGCGTTTTCATGTGACACTTATAGGCGGATTTCATTCTCTTAACTATGATATGGTAAGAATGAAATAGCGAAGGTCTCATTTCTACTTGATTAATTGAAAAGACTTTCTACTGCTTAGGCGAAGAATATTGCCATGGAATTCCTGGTATTCATCAAAGTGGATTTGGTGTTTGTGATGAGCTGGAATGAGCAACTTTTCGAGAGTTGGTCGATGCCGGACAGTTTCATCTACGTCTACCGTACCCCTAAATTTATTGGTTTACCTCAAAGGGCTCCCTTCCGAACACGGACCGACTAGTAGTGCTCAGCGGTAACATGTCGTGTCCAAAAAGCGTAGTAAGTGATATATGAAAATTTGTTTCTTACGAAGCCGGCAGTATTTAATGCGTTTTCATGTGACACTTATAGGCGGATTTCATTCTCTTAACTATGATATGGTAAGAATGAAATAGCGAAGGTCTCATTACTACTTGAATAATTGAAAAGACTTTCTACTGCTTAGGCGAAGAATTATGCCAGGGAATTCCTGGTGTTCATCAATGTGGATTTGGTCTTTGTGATGAGCTGGAATGAGCAACTTTTCGAGAGTTGGTCGATGCCGGACAGTTTCAACTACGTCTACCGTACCCCTGGATTTTGTGGTTTAACTCAAAGGGCTCCCCTCCGAACACGGACTGGCTAGTAGTGCTCAGCGGTAACATGTCGTGTCCAAAAAGCGTAGTAAGAGATATATGAAAATTCGTTTCATACGAAGCCGGCACTCTTTAATGCAATTTCATGTGTTGCTTATAGGCGGATTTCATTCTCTTAACTATGGTAAGAATGAAATAGCGAAGGTCTCATTACTACTTGAATAATTGATAATACTTTCTACTGCTTAGGCGAAGAATATTGCCAGGGAATTTCTGGTGTTCATCAAAGTGGATTTGGTCATTGTGATGAGCTAGAATGAGCAACTTTTCGAGAGTTGGTCGATGCCGGACAGTTTCAACTACATCTACCGTACCCCTGGATTTATTGGTTTACCTCAAAGGGCTCCCTTATAAACACGGACCGACTAGTAGTGCTCAGCGATAACATGTCGTGTCCAAAAAGCGTAGTAAGTGATATATGAAAATTTGTTTCTTACGAAGCCGGCAGTATTTAATGCGTTTTCATGTGTCGCTTATAGGCGGATTTCAATCTCTTAACTATGGTATGCTAAGAATGAAATTGCAAAGGTCTCATTACTACTTGAATAATTGAAAAGACTTTCTACTGCTTAGGCGAAGAATATTGCTACGGAATTCCTGGTGTTATCGAAGTGATTAAAGTATTTGTGATGAGCTGGAATGAGCAACTTTTCGAGAATTGGTCGATGCCGGACAGTTTTAACTACGTCTACCGTACCCCTGGCTTTAGTGGTTTACCTCAAAGGGCCCTTCTCCCAACACGGACTGACCAGCAGTGCTCAGCGGTAACATGTCTTGTCCAAAATGCGTAGTAAGTGATATATGAAAATTCGTTTCTTACGAAGCCGGCAGTATTTAATGCGTTTTCATGTGTCACTTATAGGCGGATTTCATTCTCTTAACTATGATATGGTAAGAATGAAATAGCGAAGGTCTCATTATTACTTAAATAATTGAAAAGACTTTCTACTGCTTAGGCGAAGAATATTGCCAGGGAATTCCTGGTGTTCATTGAAATGGTTTAGGTCTTTGTGATGAGCTGGAATGAGCAACTTTTTGAGAATTGATCGATGCCAGACAGTTTCAACTACGTCTACTGTACCCCTGGCTTTAGTGGTTTACCTCAAAGGGCGTTGCTACGATCACGGACCGACTAGTAGTGCTGGACGGAAACCTGTCATATCCGTAAATTGTAGTAAATGATGTATGAATATTTGTTTCTTACGAAGCCGGCAGTATTAATGCGATTTCATGTGTCGCTTATAGGAGGATTTCAATCTCTTAACTATGGTATGCTAAGAGTGAAATAGCGAAGGTCTCATTACTACTTGAATAATTGAAAAGACTTTCTACTGCTTAGGCGAAGAATATTGCCATGGAATACCTGGTGTTCATCAAAGTGGATTTGGTCTTTGTGATGAGCTGGAATGAGCAACTTTTCGAGAGTTGGTCGATGCCAGACAGTTTCATCTACGTCTACCGTACCCCTAAATTTATTGGTTTACTTCAAAGGGCTCCCTTCCAAACACGGACCGACTAGTAGTGCTCAGCGGTAACATGTCGTGTCCAAAAAGCGTAGTAAGTGATATATGAAAATTCGTTTCTTACGAAGCCGGCAGTATTTAATGCGTTTTCATGTGTCACTTATAGGCGGATATCATTCTCTTAACTATGATATGGTAAGAATGAAATAGCGAAGGTCTCATTATGACTTAAATAATTGAAAAGACTTTCTACTGCTTAGGCGAAGAATATTGCCTGGGAATTCCTGGTGTTCATCGAAGTGGATTTGGTCTTTGTGATGAGCTGGAATGAGCAACTTTTCAAGAATCGGTCAATACCGGACAGTTTCAACTACGTCTACCGTACCCCTGGCTTTAGTGGTTTACCTCAAAGGGCGTTGCTACGATCACGGACCGACTAGTAGTGCTGGACGGAAACCTGTCATATCCGTAAATTGTAGTAAATGATGTATGAATATTTGTTTCTTACGAAGCCGGCAGTATTAATGCGATTTCATGTGTCGCTTATAGGCGGATTTCAATCTCTTAACTATGGTATGCTAAGAATGAAATTGCAAAGGTCTCATTACTACTTGAATAATTGAAAAGACTTTCTACTGCTTAGGCGAAGAATATTGCTACGGAATTCCTGG